>NC_141049.1:55755532-55793032 GCF_041138505.1 Cibotium barometz | reverse complement strand
GTTATTTCACCTATTAGAATGGAGGAAAAGCGCGACAAAATGGAAACTGACATCAATCAAATCATATATTCCAGAGTAGGTAGGTGTATTTTGCTTTTTCTCTTTCAAGACATTATTTGTCTACAAATAATTGCAACTACGTGCCCACCACACGACCTCCTTGGTAATGACCATCTTTCACTCTCCCTCCCTCCCTCCCCCCTCTCTCTCTCTCTCTCTCTCTCTCTCTCTCTCTCTCTCTCTCTCTCTCTCTCTCTCTCTCTCTCACACACACACACACACAGAGGCAAGACAGCTTCCATCGTTATGCGTATCTCTCTCTCTCTCTCTCTCTCTCTCTCTCTCTCTCTCTCTCTCTCTCTCTCTCTCTCTCTCTCTCTCCCCCCCCCCCTGCCCCTCTCCCATGCAGAGTCAAGACAAACAATCAGCATCTATATCCCATGTAGAGCAACCCGATGCCTAGATGCCATTCATTGTTATCGGCCCGGCTCCTAAATGAGGCATCATCATCTACCGTAGCCCAAGCATTTGGAAGATCTCTCTGAATATTTAGCTGGTTCCTAGTACTAAGATTCTTTGAGCTGTGGTTCGTGACATCCATTTGTTACACTATACCAAGGACTTAGCCAAGTGCATGGAGTCACAAAGTCAAGAGGTTTAAACAGAATGGAGAGACGTCAGTTCTAGGATACTGAGGTGTAGAGATGTAAACACACTGGGGCTACATATTGAGCTAGATACTTAGCTGATGAGATGTCAATAGCCTTAATTTTGCATTTGCATCATGATTGCTTCATGCCATTAATGGATGATTGTTTTCTACTACAGATTTCACCAATGCCACCGTGGGTTCATCTGTGATGAGCACTGCAGTGCAAATTCCACAAGAACTCATACCAAGTATGAGAGATTACTGGGCTGCAAAGAAGAGAGAATAGAGAAGCAGGGAAAAGGATACTGAGGTGTAGAGATGTAAACACAATGGGGCTACAGATTGAGCTAGATACTTAGCTGATGAGATGTCAATAGCCTTAATTTTGCATTTGCATCATGATTGCTTCATGCCATTAATGGATGATTGTTTTCTACTACAGATTTCACCAATGCCACCGTGGGTCCATGTGTGATGAGCACTGCAGTGTGCAAATTCCACAAGAACTCATACCAAGTATGAGAGATTACTGGGCTGCAAAGAAGAGAGAATAGAGAAGCAGGGAAAAGGATATGGAAAGTACGAAAGAAAATGACCAGGTTGATGAAATCCAAAGAAAGAAGATTTGCAGAGCTGTGGCCAAGTGCTGGCACAAGAAAACACAAGGACTGACAGACGAAATACTTTTCTTTATTTCCATTGTTTCCCCCCAAATTCACTACATGAAAAGGAGTGTCCAAGACACTCCTTTTTGGTACCACCAATACATGCTTTGACCCTGTCATAACTTGGGTGGACTAGGTAGGTGTAGTCCAACTATAGAATCATTGGCAAAGACCCGTCGTGTCAGCTACCAAATGCACTAGTGGTGGTGTAATGGTCAAACAATCAGTCAGGCATGTCATGAGTGCCATCTTGTGTTGAGCTTGACATCTAAACACTCCCCAACTCCAAGACTCCAAGCATAATGTGGAATTTGTGAAGCTTCTCTACTCCCAAGGCCTTAGTGAAAATTTCAACTACCTACTCCTCTCTGTGTGTGCTGACATTTATGAGATCAACATATCTTTCCAATACCTTCTCTTTGATGAAGTGATAATGGACCTCTATGTGTTTGGTCCACAAATGAAACAATGGGTTCCTGGCCAACTGTATGCTACTAAGGTTGTCTCACAACAATAGATGACAACTTGCCTATCCAGATACAGCCCAAATCTCCAAGTAGCTTACATAACCAAGCTACCTCACATGTTGCCATCGTAGCACCCCTATACTCTACCTATGTACTTGACAAGGTAAGTGTTGGACTGCTTCTTGGTCCTCCATGTAACAACAGCACTCCTAAAGGAAAACATAAACTCACTAGTAGATCTTCTGTAAGATGCTACCAACCTAATCTCCATCAGTGTACCCATACACCTACAAATGTATACTAGCCTCATAAAAGAGGCCATAATCAGTGTGCACCTCACACTATCCAAATGTGCCTTCCAAGGGACCTACATAGAGTGGCTCACTAACCCAACTGTGTAGTTCATGTCTCGCCTAATGATCGTCATGTAAATCAAGCTACCCACTATCTTCTTGTACATAGTGGCATTCTCTAAAATCTCACCTGTGTTTGCACTTAGCTTGCCATTCTGATCCAACATTACAAAAATGGGCCTACAACCAGCCATAACATATTTGGACAACATGTCCATACTGTCTCTATGACAGCCATATTCCCTCAGACATCTTGTAATGACCTTGATGCTAAGAAAGTATCTTAGCTCACCCAAATCCTTTATGCTAAACTTTTTCTTGAGAAGACCCTTGCACATTGTCACCCCCAACAATCAAGTCATCTACATAGATAGGGATAACCATAATCCCCTTTATCACTCTTTCGCACATAGAGTGAATGATCAGCATCTACCATATGAAAGCCAATGGTGATAAGATACTGTGCAATCTTATCATGTCATGCTCTCAGTGCCTTCTTCAAGCTATACAAGGCTTTATGTAGCTTGCACACATAATCTGGGTGACTCAAATCCTCATAACCAAGTGGTTGTTCTAAATATACTTCTTCTTTACAACTCACCATGCAAGAATGCATTATTTACATCTATCTAGTGCAATAACCAACCTTTTAATGCAACCCACTGCAATAACAGCTCTCATGGTTGCCATTTTGGCAAGGGGGTTGAATGTCTCCTCATAATCAATGTCATAGGTCTGAGCATAACCTTTGATAAACCAATCTCGCTTTAATCTGATAATGCTTCCATCTGAGTTGTGCTTCACTTTGTAGACCCACTTACATCCAATAGCCTTTTTACCCTCACGTAAAGGCACTAATTCCCATGTCTAATTTGCATCCAATGCAGCTATTTCTTCATACACCATGGCTTTCTCCTAATGTACATGCCTAATAACATCCGCAAAACATGTGGGTTCAGCCTCGCGCACAACCTTTACCATGTATGCATGATGGTGAGCCACATAACCGTCATACATCAATCTTTAAATAGGGTTTTTGAACCTACTCAACCTGCATGGTCCTAGATCTATTCTTGGTGTCCTTGCAGCTGCCTTAGCCTTCGTTGCACTAGGTGTCCTAATAGAGCTAGAACCCCAAACTCCTCATCAAGGCTCTGCTCACTAGACTCTCAATCAACATATGAATGCTCTACTAAAATGTTAGGCATACCAAGAGACTCATCAGCCTTCTCTTTACCTCTATGTGATGCACTTGCTGAATCTACACGACTGATTTTTTGATGCATCCTACCACTCCTCCATGGTCTATCGCAAACCCACAGCTAGAGGACTCTCTCGATCCTCAATGATTGTGATTATTGAAATGTATTCTACGTAACCACATACTTCTATGCATCAGTCCCAATTGAGTCTTTTCAGCATGCTAATTGCTTATCTCATCCAACATCCCTGCTCACCCTCATCTCATGTGTCTTTTACAATAGCATACCAACTGCTCATCTCATCAAAGACACAACATCCCTGCTCACCCCCATCACACGTGTAAGAGGTTTATAACATTTGTACCTCTTTTACTTAAGGGAGTAACTAATAAGCACACATTTTTTAACCTTTGAATCCAACTTACTGCATAGCTCATCAAGAATGTGTACATATGTAATGTATCCAAACACTTTCGAGTGTGACAAATCTAGTTTTTTTCCAGTATACTTCTCCTCTGGAGTCACACCATGCACTACCACTATGGGGGTCCTGTTCATAATGTAAACTCCAGTCTAAGGCATGCTGTTCTCAGCCATCAATGCATGAGCAACCTTTGCAATATGCCTATTCTTCCTCTCAGCAACATCATTTTTGTGTGGAGTGTACTTGCATGTGAATTGCCTTTGCAATGTACCTATTCTTCCTCTCAACAACATCATTTTGGTGTGGAGTGTACTTGCATGTGAATTGCCTCTGAGTTCCATTCTTTCTCAAGTACTCACTGAACTCATTAGGGAAGTACTCTCCCCCTCCATCTATCCTCAGGCACTTCACATGCAAACCTATTTGCTTTTTAGCCAACATTCTGAAATTCTGAAAGTAGAGTCAACACTTCACTTTTCTCTTTCATGAGATAGATCCACACCTTCCTTGTGTGGTCATCAATGAAATTTTTGGGAGGAAGAGTCTTCACCCAAAGTCTTCTCTTCTATGATTAACATAGACACCAAATCTCAAAAGTTTGGAACATTCTCTCTTACAGCAATAGAGGTCTTGAATGGCTTGTATTCTTTACCAAGCCCACTCAAGAAGATGCTCACCAAGTCATCATCTTCCACCAAGGCATTAATAGACCTTAGGGATTCAACAATACCCTTGATCTTCAATGAATACTCATTGATATACATGTTCTTTTTCTCGACTGTATGCAGCTCCTATTTTAGTTGCAACTTCCTTGTCTTTGCTTTTGTCTGGAACATCTTCATCGAGTTTTACCATGCAACTATTGGAGTGTTGGCATCCTGTATATGCCCTATTATAGTGTCTGTCACACTAACTGAAAGCCAATCCATTACTTTCCTTGCACCCTGGTTCCAGTCTTTGAATGCATTTATCTATACTAGAGTAGCATTTTCTTCGGGCAATTCCAGAGGCTCCTCATTGTCTCCTTCAACAGTCTCAAAATCCTTTTCCCATCACGAAATTTGTCATTCTAAACTTCTACGCATGGAAGTTGTTCTTGTCTCACGCTTCTCACTAAAAATTTGGTTAATGTTGTTAGACATATTTGCTTGCAACAACAACCACAAATCTAAAGATAAACAATTTTTGTATACAACCTGCAACACAACAGTATCTATTGTAACTCAAAAAGGTGGTACTTCTACTTACAGCACATGACCATAGTATATGTACACACACCCACAATCAACAATGCATGTACTTACACCCACAATCAGAAATGCATATGTAATCACTATTTAGATACCCAAAATGTGTTGCTGCGCTGCAATAACTAGTGTTCAAATATAAACAGTTCCAAACTGAAACTGCCTAAAAGTGCCCAAAAAGGTTTTCCAGTGCCGAACAAAGGTTGAAACATACCTGAAACGTAAATCCAGGCCCAAAAGTTTGTAGTACAAAGTATTGCGGACCATATAGGCACCTCCACACCTACACAACTCCTCAATCAAAGATGTGTAGCTACCCAAAAGGGGTGTTATACCTAAACAAGAAGGGGAAGAGATGATGATACTCTTACCCATGTACTACTTCCTTTGCCTTCGTAGCTTCCTTTTCTTGGCGCTTATCTGATACCATGAAAAGATTAGGGGAGGAGAAAGAACTTTGAGCTCTTGCAAGCATACACATACACACTCTCACAACAATGGATCACACACACAAAGATGGAAGGCTAAAATCTTCTTCTCCTTGTTGCTCTCAAAAGAGGTCTACAAAAGATAAAGTGAAAAACCAACATAAGTACTAGAATACTATGTACAAGCGGTCCATAATGTGAACATCCTAAATAGGTGAGCTGGCAAGATAAGTATGCCATAACTTGGTTGGACTAGGTAGGTGTAGTCCAGCTGTAGAATCACTAGAGTGAAGATCCATCGTGGCGGCCAGGCTATTAAATGCACCAGGGGTGTAAAGGTCAAACAGTCACTCAGGAACATCATGAGTGTTAGCTCATGTGTTGAGCTTTACATCTCAATAGTAATGTACTTCTCCGAAGAGTGTTATGCCTTTAACATAGAAAGGAATTAAGAGGTGTACCATATGTTAGTACATTCTCAATAGAATGGAATAACTTCTCAACAAAATGGAGCCATTGATAGAAAAATAGAGTCATTGCAAAAGTGGCAAGGGAAATTTTCAATAAGGAGCATATGCCTCATTTTCAATGGGCATAAGTAGTGACATGCTTTGTCTATGTGATGAATAGAACCACCACTATAATAGTGCATGGCATAACCCTACACCAAGTATATACAATGGGCATACACCAAAAGTGTCACAAATGGAAGTTTTGGTGTGCTATGTACACATCCCACATGAGAATGGGACCAAATTGATGCCAAAAGTTTAAAAATGTATCTTGCTTGGGCACTCATAAGAAAGCAAGGGCTATGCATGCTATAATCCATCTTGAAAGAGAATCCATCTTGGGCACTCATAAGAAAGCAAGGGCTATGAATGCTATAATCCATCTTGAAAGAGATTCAATGATTCTCAACATAAGGTATATGCAAGAAGGTAGAGTTAGATGTGTAGATATCAAATCACATGCAAAAAGTGGGGCTAAAAAACAATTGAGTCCCACTAGACTTTATAGTCTAACATGTTTAAATGCTAATATTAGGAGGTGGGTATGAATCTATAGTAGTAAATCCAACTAGAATGGTCTCCCCCATGGTCTAGAAAACTCAAACATATGTAAAGCATGTTTGAGGGTTGGTCATTGTGGTTACACTAAGATCAGGGACTTAAATAAAATAATCATCCTTCTAAACAACTTAGAAAACATGGTTTTTAACCTTATTTTAGGGCTAACTTTTACCATAGAACCAATTTTACTATCAAGGACACATTCTAAGTCAACGATAGGTTTGGTCAAGCTAAGCAAAACATCTAGCAAAAATTATCAAACAATACCTAAAACAAGACAATCTACAAGGCTCAAATGCCTAGTGGAGAGGATAACTTATGAAGTGTATGTGGTAGAACGTCATGCAAACATGGGAGACGACTCTACATCAGATGAGTCTATGTCGTGCGAGTCCAAAAAAAGCTCAAGTTAAAGAAGCTTTTAGATACCAAGGGCATATGCAATCGAGACACCACCATGGATGAGGGAATGGATGACTTGAACAATAGACAAAATAGTGCTTGGTGGACATACTTGAGGGCAAATATGCCATGGAATTCCAATGAGTGTATAAACTCAAGCATTAATCATTTGGCATAGTTGATACTTACAAAATTATTCAAAGGATTTGCCAAAACAAGGAGAAGGGTTTTGATTATGATGAAACTTACAAAGATGGAAACATTAAGGATTATGGTTGCGTTAATACCATATCATGGATGAGCAGTTCATTAAATGGATCTTTAGAATGATAGTATAAATGGTTGCGTTAATACCATATCATGGATGAGCACTTCATTAAATGGATCTTTAGAATGATAGTATAATTGGAGAGTTGCTAGAAGAGGTCTATGTGGTGCAATCAAAAGTCTATAACATCTTGGAAAGTTTACAAGCTTAAAAAAGCATTATAAAGTTCAAATAGGCTCCTAGAGCCTTGAATGCCAAGATTGACACTTTCTTTCTTGAGACTTTCTTTAGACAATGTGGTGTTGACCTAAATCTATATATTAAAGATGTGGATGGATAGCTAATCATCATTATTCTATATGTGAATGAATTTATCTAGACTAGAAATGAAAGAAAAGATAACTCTAAAGTCAAAGAGTAGCTGTAAAATAGGTTTGAGATGAAAGACATGGGAGAACTCGACATTTTTTCTAGTGAAGAGTTTGATGTATAGTAGGTTTTCCCTTAATATTCTCCAAAAGTATGGTTTACAAGCATGTTGTGGCCCAAATAGGCACCTTTGGTGGTTATTGTTGAGCTCACTCTAGGCTTGCGCACCCCATTACAAGACTCTCCCAATATGCACACCAAGTCAATTGGTGGCTTGATCTACATGATCAACACTAAGCTAGATATAAGCTACTCCACTTGGTTTGGTGCATCAATTTATGGAGGGGATCCCAAGAAGCCCCATTTGGATGCTATTAAGAGGTTCCTTAAAATTTTCAAAGGGACAACTAATTTTAGATCGCAATCCATGATAGCCATAAAGCCAAAACGGTATGCATATAGAAATGTAAATTGGGCTAGTAACATGACAAGAGGAGCACTTTGTAGTGTGCATTCAACCTCGAAAGAATAATAGCAACACATATGAAAGGAGGAGCACTTTATAGTATGCCTTATAGCCCATATAAGCACCTTTGGTGGTTATTATTGAACTCACACTAGGCTTGCGCACCCCATTACAAGATCCCAATATGCACACCAAGTCAGTTGGTGGCTTGATCTACATAATCAACACTAAGCTAGATATAAGCTGCTCACTTGGCTTGATGCATCAATTTATGAAGCTTGCGTGCCTTGCAATTCTTGCATTGACCAATTTCAATCGTGGTGTATGTGGTATCATGTATATACATGCATATCCAAGTTTTCATTGTCCACCATATATTTTCATTGTCCACTATATATTTTCATTGTCTACCATATATTTTCAGTGTCCACCATAAATTTATCAATCCAGCATATATTCTCGAGAGAACTCTCTAACGGTTTATGGCTTTTGCAACCCAAAACATGGCAATCTTTTGCATCAGACAGCCCACTACCAATCTCACGGGCCAAATGGACAACCAAGGATTTGGGATACCTTATGCCCAAAACTATTTGAAAACATACATGCCATCCAAAAAGAAGCTATCTCTCATTGGTCGCCAAAAAGAAGTAATCGATTCTTACTATGTCAAATCTTCAAATGATTTGTTCATGCACTCACACAATGCACCGCAATGGTGCATATTCCCAAGAAGCCCCATTTGGATGTTATTAAGAGGTTCCTCAAAAATTTTAAAGGGACAACTAATTTTAGATCACATTCCATGATAGCTCCTCGGGTGAAGAATGCTTTTTCTTCTCCTGCTGTTGAGTCGAGCCATTTCTTCTGTTTACCTCTGCTCTCTTGCTCTAGCGGAGCTGCTTCTATCTCGTGTAGCTTCAATTGAGGTACATTCTTTAATGTTGCTACAATGTTTTCATATTCACCTTTGTCCACACTCTTCAGCAGCACTGCTAGTGCCTCATCATCTTCTACCTTTTTGCCAATAGCTACGAGCTGTTGCTTAATGCTTTTATATTTGTTCAAGTGTGTGATTAAAGGTTCACTTTCCTCCATATCCAATTTGTAGAATTGCATTAACATATTTATCTTTGAATTTTTAGCTTGTGTTCCAAATAATTTATTGAGTTCATCCCATGCATCTTTTGCCCTTGTATCCCTGTGATGTGATGAATGATTTCATCATTTAAACTGAGTGCAATAAGTCCCAATGCTTTTTCATTCCTGCTCTTCCACTCATTTTTCCCTCTCTGGACATTCATCTCTTCCCTCAACTAGTCCCCCACAGATTTTTCCTCATGAGCAAATACAAAGCCAAAACCATATGCATATAGAGATGTAAATTGGGCTAACATGACAAGAGGAGTACTTTATAGTGAGCATTCAACCTTGGAAATATAGCAACACATATAATAGGAGGAGCACTTTATAGTATGCATTATAGCCATACGAGAACGCCCAAAATTGCATTGTCTTCTACATATAGCTATAGCTACATCAGCAATACATAGACATTGTGTGGAGACATGGTTGAATACTCTTGCAGGAGAGTTGGGCCACAGTGTGGATAGTCCAATGCCACTGTTTTGCATCATGGCTAGTTATGTATGGTGGCTAGTTAAAAAAATTAGTGTTCTATGTCAAGATCAAACACAGAGATCCACTATATTTAAAGCAAAAGGTAGTTTCTAGTAGTATATGCATGCATATAGTCAAGTGGCAAACATCTTCAAAGCTAAAGTTTGAATGGTTTAGATTTTATTAGGTTAAGTAATGCATGAGGAGGGTGTCTAAAAAGCAAGCCAAAATCCACCTACGTTTAACTAGAGTATACTCCATAGATGATATCATATTAATTTTACGATTAGTATACCAAACCAGTAAAATTTCTTTTGATAACTTGCATTTACACCTACATAGTTTAGCATACAGCTTGATCAAGACATCAAGGCAGACATGCATGCAATGATGCGATGTTGGACTTCATCCTTCACTTTAAGTAATGTATATGCACACATGACAAGTCATAGTGTGAAGAACACCTTTATTTGGATGACCATTGCACATGACTAGCTGATGTACCAAACATCATGGGTTGTACTAAACATCATGTGTTGTGACAAGATCGTAGAGCATAAAATAATGTGATTGCTAACTAGTGGGCTCACTATGAACACCTTCCATTTGGATGACTTCTATCTCTCTCTCTCTCTCTCTCTCTCTCAACAAAAGGCGGATCTTTGAAATATCAGGTACAAACCGAAATATTGCCTAGATAAACACCTTAAACAAAACAAAACAAAATCATACTACTACCATCAGATTTTCCTTATATACTCTCCTTCAATCTATTTTTAAAAGAAACATTGTTAGGGTTAGATTTGGTCCCATGAGAGGCAAACGTTGCTACAAAAGTCACTAACAAGAATTTGCAGTTCTCAATGGTAGAATCTGTACAGCTGACTAGTCTCTCCCACAATTACTCAGCTCCTCACTCTGCACTGTGGAAAACTATGGCATTGATCCTCGCACAAAATGCCAGAGGCACCTCCACTCAAAAAGAACAGGTCTGTACTGCACCTCCGCGCGGATGAAATTGATACGAAAGTTCTGAGCTATATGTAACAAGGGTTTTAGTAAACTGGAACAAAAGAGACTCATCTGTGCACAAGGCCATACATATGCTAACATATTAATAGCTATATATTTATTTGCAGAAAGACCCTTTCCGGGTGATCGACTTCACACTTCTATGTGTTTCAAGGCCAGCCAGAATGTTGGACAACTTTACAAGAAGCAATACCACCAGGAGTCCCTCCCTATGAGTGGTGTTTTGATGTCCTTGACCCTGCAGCATAGTAACACAGTCATTAGCCTAGAGCAATGGAGGAAGACACATAGAAGCTGCAAAAGCGCACGGCCTCAACGGGGCTTGCTCTCACAAGCTCTAGAGCTTACCAAGACAAATGGTATCAGATCCACGCATGATACGGAGGCGCCTCACAGTGTTGACAAACATCCTGAAGTGCAATGCGTACAGCCAGGTTAGGCAAGGATCTCGCATGAAATGTTCTTGTTGTCAAACCCACTGCAAATGACCACAACTTAAAATCCAAAAATCTTGTTACTTACCCCCAAGGCACATCTCCAACAAGCATCCAGTCCCCTTCCTTATCTTCATAAGTTAATACAAACTCTGAACCATTCAAAAACCGCATACCAGGACCTGCACAAAATCGATACGATACAACAGTAAGTACAATTAGCATCTATTTGTTCTACTGCTTGGAATTAGCTAGAACATGACAGATGGGGCTTCTTCTGTGTCCTACCACTGTTAGGGCTGTGAAACATTCCCTCCAATGCTGATAGAAGACCCTCATAAGAGCTGTAGGCATTCAGATCAACTTTGCGTCCAATAGGGATCCCATCCATGTTAACCTTCACAAGGATAGCTGATTGTCTATCCCCATTCTCTCCTGTAGGCCTGGGATGGGCAGCAAGTGTGCTTCTCCTGTAGGAGCGGACTGGAGGCCATCCTACAACTTGACCCCTGTTGGAAAAAAAAAATCAAATCACATGAGCACGTCCCGCCCTCTATGTCAAAACCCTTCAAACAAACCCCCTATGTAAAACTGTGAAACCACTCGTGTTCACATGTGTGCATAGGTAAACCAAGCCACATGAGAAAATCATCCACCCATAACAGAACCAAGCCCTAAGGTATCACACATGTCAAAACCAAATGAGAAAGATGCAAGATACTAACTTACTTTGCAGGAGGGGCGTCATCTGGTGCAGTCTCTTCATTGCTAGTTATTGGGTGTCTAGCGCTATCACTTGGGATTGTCAGGTCAAGCTGACCGTTCTTTGACACCATGGAGGATTCCCCATCTATGTCAGTTGTAGGAGATGCAAAGATCGCAGGTGTTCGGCTTGCCGAAGGGCAATAGGCGCTCGTGGAATGCTCAAGTCCCGATTGCCACGAGGGGACCTGAGGAACGGCCCAGTACACGTTCTGCTGATGTTTAGACTTCACTTCTGCATCTTGTAAATGCTTGATCACCATGGCTGCTCCTGATGTGAAAATCACACCTGGCCTGGCGTCACGGGCAGCTTCAGCCATGGTCTCCGAGTAGAAGCGTTTGACACCGTTCTTGGAAGGGGCGACCATGACAGAGCTTGCAAAAGCATTAATGGGAGGGATTGCCGTGCCATCCAAACTCTTCAATAACGAGGATTGCCATGTGCTAGACGAGGGCGGGTGCGAGTGGACACCATCTCGGATGGCATGGGCGTCCTCCTGCCCATATGAACTTCTGAGGGGTGGGTTTTTGCATGGCCATAGGGATTCCTTGGCATCCAAATGGTCATTCTTCTGCAACAAAAGGGCTCCGTAGATGCTGTCTTGGCTCGTCTTCGACATCTCCTTGGCTGGACCTAATCCCAGCCGGAGGTCTGTCTCCTCGAGATTAAGGTCTACCTGCTGGACGTGTGCTCCTTTCTCTACTTGGCTCATTGAAGACACAGAAGAGACCTCGGACAAGCCTATGTAATCATGTTCTTTCAGAGAAGAACCGCTCTGGCCCGAGCTTTCACAGGGAGGCTCACCAGGCGAGATCACGATAGAGGAGGCACTCTGAGAGGACACGGCGCTTGCTTCACTGGGAGGGTTGGGGAGCAGAGATTGGCTAAAACCTAGGGCAAGGCCTTGTTGTTTCTGCTGCTGCTGGAAGTGGGCAAAATCAGCAAAGCTCTGCTTACTACTGTGTTCCATTTTCGCGTGCATGATTGGGAAGGGAAGGCAAGAGGACCATAAACTAGAAAATCAAGGAGAGGGTGACAGAGAAGTAAATCCGGGGCGGCAAGAGAAATGGCAACGAAGCGAAAGAAGACGAGCAAACGGGTTGCGGAGGGAGTCGTAAATAGAAAGTGGGTTGTGTTTAAAGGGGAGGGATAACAATGGGCGGTGACGTCTTTCAAACTTGCTGGCTATGGCGGACGCGAAGCTCGAAGTTCACAGAAAGAAACGTCTTGAGCGGGGAAGACAATGAAAAGAAAGTACCAGCTTTGTGGTCGGGTCGGTAAGCGACCGGTCTTTCGCTTTACCGACCCGGTATTACCCGCCTCCCGGTCACTCGTGCCCTGTGGGGACCTGTCTCTGGCGAACCACCACTCCACGTCACTTTATGTGGGGCCGGGAAACTAGCCCACCCTTAGGAGACAACCAGACATGCTGCCCCCCCAATCTCACATACGCATAGCATAGGTACCTACAGGTACGTCTCGAGAGTCGACATACATGATACATGTAACATACGCCGTAGTGCTTAGTATACATACCCTTCCTAAGTTCCAATGTTCATACGAAACGCGCTTAGCTTCCCACCAAGAGCACACCCGCGACATATTAGGACCTGTTCCCACGTAGCCACGGTTTCCAAACCAGAGAGAAACCAACTCCCAACTCAATTCATATGAGTCTTGAAAAGCAGGTGTATCTAATGCTCTTGAAAGGAGTAGGGAACACTTTTTGCACACCTATACGAATATGAGAAAGCCAGCAGCACAAAAAGGCCACTGGTTTTTGAAACATTGGACCCATTGCTCGCTTGAATTGCCCCCCTCCAAGTTCGCCAACTAGCAATTGCGTGTGAAAAGGCCCTTAGACTCCACCACAAAGTCTTTTTCACACATGCCAAAAAAGCACCATTTTTTTTAAAAAAAATGCCATCTGGCTGCCATTTAAAGTCATAGCCAGTAATTGTGGTGTCCAAAAACTAGGTTGCTAGGTCTTTTGTGTCACATCCAAAAATTGCATGCGACGACGAAAAAGTTCCCTCCCATGTCTTTTTTACACACATGCCAACAAAAACACCAATTTAAAAAAAAATCGCCATACAAAAGCTATCCAGCTGCCATTTAAAGGCACGGCCAGTAATCATGGCATCCAAAAACTAGGTTACTAGGCCTTTTGTATCGCATCCAAAAACCGATGAAAGAGTTGCCTGCCATGTGGACTCCATGCTTGACACGTCAACAATATTTCCTTCATGTGAGAAGTGTATACAAAAGAAAACATTTTTCTCAATAGATCATAAGCTTTACATGGTTATCGAAAAAATGTGTAGATTTTCAAATATGTTGTTATGTATTTAAAAAATATATTCTTTACAAAAATAAATGAGAACCTTGCATGTCCATTTTGCTCTTTTTTAGTGAACCGATTTGGTGACCTATTAATAGACTAGCTTGCGTGCCTTGCAATTCTTGCATTGACCAAATTCAATCGTGGTGTATGTGGTATCATGTATATACATACATATCCAAGTTTTCATTGTCCACCGTATATTTTCATTGTCCACGATATATTTTCATTGTCCACCATAAATTTATCATTGTCCACCATATATTCTCTAGGGAACTCTCAACGGTTTATGGTTTTTGCAACCCAAAACATGGCAATCTTTTGCATTAGATAGGCCACTACCAATCGCGGGCTAAATGGACAACCAAGGGTTTGGGATACCTTATGCCCAAAACTATTTGAAAACATACATACCATCCAAAAAGAAGCTATCTCGTCAGTTGCCAAAAAGAAGTAATCGATTCTTACTTTGTCAAAACTTCTAATGATTTGTTCATGCACTCACACAGTGCAGTGCAATGGTGCATATTCGACCACTACAATTAGCTAAACAAGCAGCCAAGAGTTTGGCTATTTGTTTGGCCACCACCATAGTGGATAAACCATAGAAACTATATAGTATGCTTCAAGGTTCCACCATTTTACGCCATGTGGAATCCTAGTTACTACGAGTTGTGATAGGCAGGCATTTCAATTTGTGCGATTAATCAAGTTTGCTACATTAAAGTGGAGGGATCTTTAAGGTATCTTGAGCCAAATGCTCCTTATTCTGAAACTCCCCATCGCGTCCAATCCTTATACACCCCTGACAATCTACATTAGATCCTTCTACAAATTTATAAATACACAAAAAGCTGTAAGACTCCTCTTAACAAAATTCTTATGGCAACATTAACATAATAGACTCATCTCTCCTATCATTTTCAAAGTTTGTCTAAAAGTTTAAAATTTTAAAACTTTATACCAAGAGGAAGTGATTGTTGTCGGTTTGTGGTTGTCTATCTTTGAAGCTCGCCTACACTTTCCAATCATAAAGGCCTCAAACAAAGCAAACAAATATTTATACATTAACTTTGAGATATTATAAGTAGAGAGAAAGGACTTTACATGTACCTTTAGAGTGATAGTCTACCAATTTATTCTATTGTCAACATTGTGTCCATTTCTAAAATAAAGTCACATTATAACTAATTGTTTTGTTTTATTAAATCTTCCATTGTGTTAGAATCAAAGATACCCTTTAAATTTTACAACTGGAAACATTACAAGCTGCTCTTTTAAGCATATACATCACTCTTTCTTTAGTGTATGTCTACATTCTACACACCTCCTTTCAATAACCCTTTCTCTAGAGTATGTCTACATTCTACAAACCTCCTTTCAATAACTCTTTTGATAAATCTTAAATTATCATGCAATGTCTCCAAAGCAACAAATATAAACTTAAAAAATGTTTGCTTACACGCCTCCACTCCAAAGATGATTGTCCCATATGTCACACCTGACAATCATCATTTCAATTTGTGAAAACTAACAAGCTTGCCACATTAAATTTGAAGAGCCTTCAAAGTTCCTCCACATTGAAAACAAATTCTCCTTAGTTCCAAACTTCTTATAATCATTACAACCACCCCATAAAGAAAAGTGCTCTAGCCATATAAATGTCCCTTCACTTCTTCTTTGTGATGGGCTTGCACCCTTTGCTACATCCCATTCAAACAGTGATTGGCTAATATATGGTCTAAAATATGTGTTCCATAAGTCACATATGAACATCATTTCAATGGGCACCCAATGAATTTAATGTTCCTCTAGAAACTATACATGTTCTTGATTTCTTAATGGGCTCCCAACCAATGATTTTAATGTTCCTTAAGCAACTCTATATGTAAAGTTCAAGATAAAATTTGCATGTTTTAAGCTTTGTCAAAGGCACCATCTACACTTGTTCTGCATACAAAAGTTAGATTTCCCTATAAAATTTGCATGTTTTAGCTTTGTCAAAGGCACCATCTACACTTGATCCGTATACAATAGTTAGATTTCCCTATAAAACATTAAGAGTCCTCTTAACAAAATTCTTCTTACAAGCAACATTATTATATTAGACTCCTCTCGCCTATTATTTACAAAGTTTGTCTAAGGGTCTAGAAATACATTTTGCACACCTTCTTTTGTTGATGATAACTCCCCTTGTTGAATCCTACATGATCATGAACTGTCTCCAAAGAAATAAACATAAACTAAAAAGTGTTTTCTTACACACCTCCATGTCAAAAGATGATTATGCCCGATCTGACACAGCTCGACAATTATTATTACTTCTCTTAAAATCACAAAAGGTGGTGGGCCACAATCTTAAAGGTCCATTGTAGCCAGTCATTCTCTTTGTATTTTGTTTTACATGAGACCAAAGCACTAGATTCAACAACTATTAAAATACAATTAGGTCAACAATGGCATGAATCTCTCTCTCTCTCTCTCTCTCTCTCTCTCTCTCTCTCTCTCTCTCTCTCTCCATTGTGTCTTTAAAACATGAAAGCACCCCATAGTTTGCCACTTGTACATATTATGTTCCTTCACATGCCTTAATACTATCTTATTGTACAAATCTTCCATTTTTAGAATAAGAATAATTATTTTAAAAACCTTATGTTTCAAGTTGTCATAATTCTTTCCAACATCATGATGTTAAGTCCTCCCACTCATGTTAGGATATTCTTTGTTTTGAAGTAAACAAGGATTTGGTCACTAACCTTCTTGGTACTTGTAAAGAGCGAATCTAAGAGGTATGATAGAAAACACATGTACATGTGTTTAAATTGAAAAGGTCTATTGTATACATTGAAATGACTCTAAAATGTATGAACACATTTCAAGTAGTTGTAGATTCCAAGATTGTTAGATTATTGTGCTATTAGTTAAATTCATCTCAAGCCACATAGTAGTTGATGACTCTAAAATGTATGAACACATATCAAGGTACATAATAGTTGTAGATTCCGAGATTGTTGATGAACTATGCTACAATTTTAATACCAAGTGCCATGAATCACAAGAATATTGATTTTGGTTTCACAAAAAAAAAACAAAATATGAGAATGAATAAGTTAGTGCATAAATACATTCATGGTACATATAAATTTGACCATGTTTCTAGGATAAGCCAACCATATTAAATGTTGTTAGCTCTATATTTATAAAAATAAAGAGTTTATTTCAACACATGACTATAAACAAAAAGG
This sequence comes from Cibotium barometz, assembly GCF_041138505.1. Classification (NCBI taxonomy): domain Eukaryota; kingdom Viridiplantae; phylum Streptophyta; class Polypodiopsida; order Cyatheales; family Cibotiaceae; genus Cibotium; species Cibotium barometz. Next base: position 55,775,581 of record NC_141049.1, on the reverse strand, counting down.
AGATCGAAATAGAATAAGTCCTTTTTTATATTGACTTATAACACAAAGTTTGTTACACTAAACATTTCAAGAATGTATAAACATTTGTAGTATCTTTGAACATGATGAAATTCCTAACTATAAAGACTATGTCATCTCCTAGCACCTCTTATTTTTTTCAATGTTCATCAACCAAGGTGTATAAAATTAGTTCAATTTACCAAAAAAAAAATTCTAGAAATATGGACCATATTTATAGAAAATAACCTTAAAATGGTGTCATATGGTAGCTAGCTAAGCATGAAAATATATTCTCAAATGAAACTAACACATAATTATCTTTGATTTGATGAAAAATCATTATTCTAACCTATAATTTTCTTTAACTAGATAGTGAACAATGAAGACTAAAGGAAGTCATCTCAATTTTTCACCAACAAGGAGGATATAGCTTTTTATAGGCACAATTCACATTAGTCTCTTTTGACTATGAAGAGGTTAAGGATTTCAATGCTCTTAAAACTCTAGTATCCCAATAGATTATTAGTCTTTTTTAAAAAAAACTTTATTTCATGTAAAATTGTAGTCTCAACTTCTATAAGGGATGCCACCTTGTATTTGAAATGACTTATTAGACTATTGTTTCTTTCTTTGTGAAACCTAGAAGCAATTATAGACTTGAAAGATTCCTAAGCTAGAAGTTAAAGTTTTGATCCATCTTGAAAATAAACAAGTCTAGTATAAAATTATAAGAATAAAAAATGTAGTGAAAGAATGGGATATTCATTGTATAAATTTTAAGGTTGATGGACTTCATCTCATTAATCGTCATCCTAATTTTTGCTATGCCAAAGCATAGTGGGAAATATAGAAACTTGAACCACTTTACTACACTTTTTGTGTTGACTTTAAAGAGTTAATGCTGATTATTTATACCTTCTGTATATGTAGGTTTAAGTGACTTGAAAGAGCTAATGTTGATTATATATACCTTCTGTATATGTAGGTTTAAATGACTTGAAGAGGTCTTCCTAACTTCCATGAAGTCTTGTGGTCTTCCAAAAAAATTAAGGCAGTTTTTTAACACAAAATATGAGGCACGAGTTAAAGTGAAGAGTTCCTTACAATTTCCACATGGGTTATACATTTTCTCAACAAAACACTGATAATAAAAAACTTTGCGCTAAGCCAAAAGATGAGTCCACAACTAACAAGTATTTGGTAATGCTTTTCTATTGTGGTCAAATCTAAAAACATGTTTTTAAGAACATAAGCTAAACTATTTTATGAAATTCACACTCTTATACTATCCTCAGTTGCTAGAGATTACCTTCAATAAATTTTAACTTGGTCATCCAATCTAGTAAAGGATAAAGAATACTTGATGTAAATTCACATAGTTACAACTTTGTTCTTTTGGAAAAGTAGTAAACTATGCCAACAACACAACAGAGAACTCTATATAAAAAAATATGTGACTATTAAGATCTCTAAGCATAGTCATAAAGTTATTAAGGCATCAAGATACTATCATATACAAAAAGGAGCCCTAGTACTATCATCATCAAGATACTATCAAATACCAAAAGGAGCCCTAGTACTCTCATCTCATCAACAAGAAGTTTTCAATACTGCAAAGATATCTGAAGGTCCAAAGCTCTGCAAACTGCTATAGCAAAGAAGTGGGATGGCCATTTGTCCTTCAAGACACTTGTTTAGGTGTGGTTGGTAGAGGTACACCCTCTAATACACTAACCTCCCCCAAAGGGTTCTTCCAAAGTTTCACACCCCATCCAGCTAGGAATAGGGTTTGAGCCTACCCCCCAAAAAAAGAATCTTCAGCAATAACTTAAAGTCCTTATATCTGCAATATTTACAGTTTGTTTAACAAGATCTTAAAAGTGGACAAAGATTGACTTGGGCCAAAAACTAGACATTGGCTATATAGTTCTACTTATATTGAAAGAGTGGAAAGCAATACATCACTTTGCTTATTAGTTCATTTTCACAACTTATTACTATTGGTGCTATTAAATGGTCATCTTGACTTATTAGTTCATTTTCATAACTTATTACTCTGGGTTCTATTAAATGGTCATAGCACACTTGTTGGGTGAAGTTGGCCTACTTTTAGGATGAAGTTATCCTACTCTTTAAACCAATTTTGTCACCATAATTACACTTAGGAAGAGTGAAGAGTTGAGGAGATCTACCTCTTATTATGATGTAATAAAAGGAACTAAAGAAAATATGAAATTTGGTAGCCATGGCTATGTTTACCAAAGACTTTAGGAGCTTATTATATGTTCTTAAGGAGTACAATAATGCTTCAAAGTCTTAAGAAGAGGTCTTGGGTCCAAATGATGCAATGTATGGCTAGGGGCATGATCGTGTAATGGATGGGGTGCTTGCACATTAATGTTGATTTATAGTAGTAATGTCTATGTGGACATCGTCTTCGTTGTAAGATGTGTGAACTCTCCTAAGAAGGACAAAGGACTCAAAACTGTTCTTGGGGAAACACACAAAGTTTTTTGAGAGTGTATCTTTCCTTGGACTATGCGCTACATTTTACCACATAATACAATATAAATTGCTAAAGACTTATAATAGCCATGCAAATTGGTTGTGCTAATGTGGTTTCTAACCACCATAAGAGAAATATCTTTGATGTCACAAAATATGCAAATAAATATCTTGGATGTCGAAGAACATTCAATGAAGTTTTTGAATATTGAAAACTTCTAAGGCACAATCGACATGATGTTATTTGATGGCTTAGTAGTGGTTGGTGTTGCATTACAAGTGGCGCTTATGGTTTAGTGCTACCAAATGGAACACTAGCAGTATATGTTTCATTTGTCATAGTACTTAAGGAAAATACAAGTTGTGCTTCCTATTTCCCTTATCATAGTTCTTAGGGAAGTCATAGGCTTAGACGACCGTACGATCTGCACACTTATCATAGTTCTTAGGATACAAGTTGTGCTTCCTATTTCCCTTATCATAGTTCTTAGGATAAAAGTTGTGCTTCCTATTTCCTTATTGTAGTTCTTAGGGAAGTCATAGGCTTAGAGGACCGTATGATCTGCACACTTATTGTAGTTCTTAGGGAAGCCATAGGCTTAGATGGCCATATGATCAACACACTTGTTCATAGTTTCTTGACCATTTCTATCGACGAATAAAATCTCTTCTTGAAGGGAGAATGAATAGGTTGACTAAGATGGCCAAGTTTATCATAACTTAAAAGGATGTGAAAATATTCGAGCTTGTTACGCCCACTTAAAATTTAGTTTCTTTATAGGGCCACATGCTAATAACTTCTTATACCTTGCCAAAAATTATCGTTCTTTTTTTTTTCTAATTTTCCCATCTCTAGCAAACTGAAGATAGACATAAATGAGGACTCCCTTCCACTTCATTAAGCTTCAGTAACACAACCAAGTTTAATGGTATAAAGACTCCTAATGTCTATGAAAATATTGATCTCGTTTCCATCATATTGTTCATGTTACTGGCTACTTTGCCAATATATTAGAGTATTCTTGGATAAATTGGTTGCCTCCCATAATTCTTAGAGCAAGCCAACAACTTCAACAATCCTCTTATAGTTCATTATCCTTTTTTGATGCTCTACATTACTTGGGAATTAGACCATGTTCATTGGTTTGCTTAAATTTACCTAATAAGCTAAGAAGGAAAGGCTTATCCACTAATGTAAGTTGGTGGCTTATCCACTAATGTAAGTTGGTGGCTTTGAAATATTAAGGAGAATATGTAAAAAATTCCACTATTGTAGTAGCGAGTATGATGATATGCTATTTTGAGGATATTTAGCAAGCAAAATATTCATGTGAGATTGTTCACCATGCATATCAACGATTTGACACTTCTCACATATATCATGTACATGTTATTTTCAAATAAGGTATTGGGTATGGTATTAAGCTCGTTTGAGGAGATGCTAGAGAAACTTGTATCATGATTGCAATTCTTCCTTAAGGAAATTTAACAAGACTTATTTTCCTATCAAAGAGAAATTACGGATTTTATAGTCATGCAAAACTAACAAGTTCATTAACTGCTTGTTGGGAAGAATATGCATGGTGTCTAAGTGGCCTAAGTCTTAGGGCCCATTCATGTCAGAGTAGCTTTGATATGCAAAGTGAAGATACCTATTCCAAGAGGAGCCATTTAGGCTTCAACGATGACAGAGGTTGCCCATGAGATCTTAAATTGTTTGCATTTATTTTGCACACATGGCAGGTAGTTCTTTGAGCTGTAAGGGAGACCACTCAAGAGAGACGATGTAAAGTTTGCAACCAAATTGGATGCATTTGTTTGTACCCATCTCATGGAGGCCAAAAAGGAGTTCACCCATGAGACATTGTGTGTGAAACAGGCTAAGGTGTGCAATGGAATGATAGCATTTGTTTGTGATTTATAGAATGGTGTGACATTGTGGAGTGTGGCCGAGGCTGTCATGGTTCAGACCAGGGCGGTGGAAACCTTGGTGCTTTTGAGGTAGTGGCATACAATTGGCTGAGGTGTCCACACTAAAAAATCACTTTCGGGTTGGCCATCTCATCCCATCACTAGTGGACATTGCAGATGGTGGGCTTCAAACCTAGGACCCACCACTAAATGCCAAGAGCTCTAACCACTTGGCCTATGGCCATTTGATGATGAGAAAGGCCATTAAAATTTTATTGAGGTTTCCACTGTGCTGTGCGAATTGTAATGTTGTTCGTGCAGTCTCAACACCCACCTTTCTACTGTGCGGCCGACCTTGTCTAAATCCACCCTGAGGTATACATTGATATCCAAGAATTTGTTTGTTAATTATAGATGGTGTGCAGTATGGAGCAGGGCTCGACGAAAACGGCTTTCAATGTATTTTTACCGATTGAAATTTGGAAAAAACGGCTAGAAATATATCAAGCCCTTAGAAAAAAACGATTCAAATTTACTAGTTTTTAGTTAAAATACTAGCAAAACGTGCAAATTTAGCCTAGAAAATCAGTTAGTTTATAAGCATGTCCTTATTTTGACCGGTAAAAAAAAAGCTTTTATTGAGCCGTTGATATGGAGTAGTGTGAATACTAGAATGGTATGGAGTAGTGTGAATATGCACCCACAACGTTTTGGTGGTTGCAATTAATAAATTAGTTTGATTGCAAAAGGTTATTTTGAAGGTCTCGTAAGGAAGGTAATATTTTATATTTTTTTTCGCCAAGAATCTCGTATGATCTTCGTTAATTTCGGTGCTATTTGACTCGTGGCTTCCCTCCATGCTTCGAGAAAACTGTTTGGATGCTTTCTTACCTAGCGTCGTCAGGCACGTTGGCCATGAAGCTTTTATAGGAGACCGTCCAGGCTTGGTTGGGAGCCAAGCTCTAGTCATTGTTGATTTGGCAGATCGATGGCCTTGCAGAAGGCATAGCTTTTGAAGAGGGAAGGGGAAGGGAGGTGAGCACGGCCATGAAGCCCTTGTAGGAGACCGTCCAGGCTTGGTTGGGAGCCAAGCTCTGGTCGACGTTGATTTGGCAGATTGGTGGCCTTACAGAAGGCGCAGCTTTTGAAGAGGGAATGGGAGGGGAGGCGAGCACTCGAGTCAGGGCAGGTGAGTGCGAAGGGGCTATAGGGTGAGGTGAGGTGAGGCGAGGCGAGCCGATGATGGGAGGCCAGCACGGATATGAGGGGAGGCGACTGAGCGAGCTGAAAAGAGAGACGCTTGCGAGGAGAGAGACCCGCAGTGAGCCTTAGACAAAAAATAATAATTAAGTGGCCACTTAATTGATACAACCAAAACGAAAAGGTTCTCAATATACAACCAAAACGAAAAGGTTTTCAATATCTATACAAGATTAACCATAACCCCACCTCCCTTCACGTGGGCAAAGGAGGTGGGGCTAATTCAAAATAACCACTCCTCCTGCAAGCCAGCCTGAGGAGGAGCCAAATCTCACATCTTCCAATGCAATTTTGAATTTCACATCTTTCTCAATCTCACATCTCACATGAAATCTTTGTATACATGCTTACATACCTATAGATACACACACTTATATATATTATGTATGTATGTGTATCTATAGGTATGTAAGCATGTATATATAAATATATTTATATGTATGTCGACATACATATAAATATATATGTCGACGCACACACATGTATGTTCATGCACACACACACACACACACAACACACAGACACCAGCACATGATACGTGCACACACACATACACACACTCGCACACATGGACACACGTGCAACATATAGAGATATGCACACTTGCACACTTGCACACATACTCAAGCTTGCACATACACACACAAACATATATATTATGTGCATGTGTAAGAGAGAGAATATACACACACACACACACACACATATATTATGTATGTATGTGTATCTATAGGTATGTAAGCATGTATATATAAACAGATTTATATGTATATCGACGCACACACATGTATGTTCATGCATCCACACACACAGACACAAGCACATGATACGCACACACATGTATGTTCATGCATTCACACACACAGACACAAGCACATGATACGTGCACACACGCATACAAACACACATACACACACTCGCACACATGGACACACATGCAACATATAGAGATATGCACACTTGCACACATACTCAAGCTTGCACATACACACATACACACAAGCACATAAATACACTCACATACACAAGTACATGTGCACACACATGGACATGTACACACACACACACACACACACACACACATGCACTTGCACGTGCACACACATAGATGTACACATGAGTATATTCACATGCTCACACACGTACATGAAGACACTCGCTATGGATACACATATATAAAAACATACACATATATAAAAACATACACACCATGTACACACACACACAACAACAAATACACACTAACACATACACACAATCAAGACACTTGCACAACACATGCACACATAAGACATTACATAATCACACATACGTGTGTATGTGCACACACAATCACATACATATGTATGCAAAAGAGAAGACAAAAGACATTGTATATAAGATACACTTATTTAAGAGTGAACACACCTCATCATGCATCCCCACGTGTTAAAATTTAATATTAATTAAAAATATATGTGTATATGTGTATATTTATTTTATAAATGCACATGTATATATAGGTATACGTCTCTAAATATAATAAAACATAATATTATAGATAATATATATTTACATATGGGTGTGTGTGTGTGAGAGAGAGAGAGAGAGAGAGTGCACCTGTGCATGAGAAAGAAATGTGTTTGTGTGTGTGCATGAATGTATCTGTGTGTGTGTGTGTGTGTGTGTGTGAGAGAGAGAGAGAGAGAGAGAGAGAGAGAGAGAGTTTCTACATGTGGGAGAGTGTGTGTGAGAAGAGACATAGCGTGTGTGTGTGTGTGTGGAGGGGAGAGAGAGAGAGAGAGAAACACAGAGAGAGACAGAGACATGGAAGTCTATGTGTGAGAGTGTGTAGGGGGAAAGAGTGTGTGTTTGCATTAGTACATGTGCATGTGTGTACATGTGTGTGTGTGTGTGTGTGTAAGAGAGAGAGAGAGAGAGAGAGAGAGAGAGAGAGAGAGTTTCGATATTTGAGAGTGCGTGCATGTGTATGTGTTAGATATCCGTAACGCCGCTACGGGCGTTACCACGAGAGGGGACGGCCTCTGGCTCACCACCCAGCCATAGAGGAAGAATGAGGATTGCCCCTCATCCCCCAGGCTATATAGTGTGTGGCCTGCCGTCCACACTAGCCTGGCCGCCCATGACTCCGCATGGGCGTCCTCTCCCACTGAACCCCGGATATAGCCATCCGGTCTGCCGTCGGTCACACAGGCGTTACAGCCTACGTGACATTACCCCCCCTTAAGAAGAGTTTTCGTCCTCGAAAACAAACTGGGGAAACCTTCTGGAAATTGCACTACGGCGTTCCCAGGTAGCTACCTCCTCATCCCTATCTGTCCATTTAACAAGTACCTCCTGGTACACTTTATGTCGGGTCTGTCTATCACGATACTGTAGAATCTTTTCAGGTTCATGTGGTATCTTTGGTGGCTCTATCAAGTCCACCAAAATCTGTGGAGAAACTGCGTTCTCTAACCCGTGAACTGATTTCTTCAGTTTACTGACATGGAAGACAGGATGGACTTGAGAACTCTCCGGTAACTCAAGTTTATATGCTACGTCCCCAATCTTCTTAAGGATTTTAAAAGGACCACAATATCTCGGAGAAAGTTTATCACACTTTCCCGTTTTCATGGTTTCTGACTGCGCAGGAACCTTGAGGAATACAAAGTCACCTTCTGCAAAGGTCACCTTTCTTCGTCCTTTATCCGCATAAGTTTTAGCGCGATCCTGAGCGCTACGAATGCTCTCACGTGCGGCTCTGAGCATATCATTCATATCTTCAAGGAAATCCTTGACAGATTGAATCTTCTCCTTTTCTAGGCCTACAGCCATTGGAGATCTCGGCTGGAATCCATACATTAACATGAATGGTGTAAATCCAGTCGCTGAGTGTTTGGAGCTGTTATAGGCAAACTCCAGTAAGGGTAAGTACTCTTCCCAATTAGATTGCTTCTTACTAACATAAGAACGCAACATATCCTCTAGAATTTGGTTAACTCTTTCAGTTTGACCATCAGACTCCGGATGATCTGCCGTACTCATACTCAGAGTAGTATCCAGCTTTTTGAAGACTTCCCTCCAAAAATGACTGTTGAACTTTCTATCTCTATCCGACACTATATCTGCGGGCAGGCCATATAGCTTGTAGAGATGTTCAATAAAGAGTTTTGCCAACTCTGGCGTTTTAACAGTTTTCTTCGTGGCAATAAACTTTGCCATTTTAGTTAACCTGTCCACTACCACCCACACCGAGTCATTCCCTCGACTCGTCTTGGGTAAACCAGTAATGAAATCCATGGAAATGCTTTCCCATTTCCCTTGAGGAATCTCCAGCGGATGGAGTAGTCCTCCAACCTTAAGACGTTCATGTTTATTGACCTGGCACTTATTGCATTTCAGCACATAAGTCTGGACGTCCTTAAACAAACTAGGCCAATAAAACTGTCTTTTTACTAGTGCATAGGTCTTTTGAATCCCGGGATGACCCGCACTTGGACTATCATGACTTTCTTTAAGAATTTGGGCCCGAAAGTCACCAATAGTTGGTACACATATTCTACCCTTGTAGAGTAAGTACCTGTCGTCAATGGAGTAATTAGCATATTTCTCCCCCCGACGAAGTTTATCACTCCCCTTTGAAGCCGTGGCAGTCAAAGGTGATGAAGGGCCTACGTTAGAACTCTCCGGTTCCAAATTATACCCAGAAGACACGGCTAGTCTCTCCGGACTAACTCTCGCTTCCCTTCCCGTTGCACCTTCGGCCAGTCTCTCCGGACTAGCAATACGTGCCAACGAGGGAGGTGGTCGCGTCTGTGAAGAAGTGCGTACGCGTACAGCGCGCCAGACCTCTGTAAAAGATGGATCATGCTCACATAAACCACGTAGGGACTCCAAGAAATCATTTTTGAAGACTGTGAAACTAAGTTCATTAATCTGTGGCATGCGACTAAGTGCATCTGCCACCACGTTATACTTACCTTTCTGGTAACGTATCTGAAGGTCAAACTCTTGTAGAATCTCCGCCCACCGAGCTTTTCTACCCTTCAGTTCATTTTGACTTGAAAGCCATTTCAGACTTTCATGGTCCGTCCGGACCTCAAAAGTGGCACCATATAAATAGTGTCTCCACTTTTTCAGTGCATGAACTATCGCTAGTAACTCTCGCTCGTAAGCCGAGTAGTTACGCTGCGCACGATCTAACTTTTTACTTTCAAATGCAATTGGGCGTCCCCTTTGCATAAGTACGGCCCCAATGGCCTCATTACTAGCGTCTGTTTCCAAAACAAACGGCTCATTTGGATCAACAATTGTCAAAACAGGTGCAGCTGCTATGGTCACCTTGAGCTTATCAAAGCTTTTCTGTTGGGCGTCCCCCCAACTAATGTTTTTTGTTTTTGACCGTAACTAGTCCGTCAATGGGACTGCGATCTTCGCGTAGTCCTTCACATACTGTCGGTAGAACCCCGACATGCCAAGAAAAATCTGCAGTTCCTCGAGATTCTTCGGCGCTGGCCATTTAAGAATAGTCTCTACTTTTTCTGGCTCCATCCGCGTACCATCGGCGGATATAATATGGCCAAGGTAGTGAATTTCTGTTTCAAAAAATTCACATTTGCTTTTCTTTGCAAATAATTTGTGCTCTCGCAACAACTTGAACACTAGACGCAAATGCTCTGTGTTCTTTCTGTGTCTTACTGTACACAAGAATATCATCTAGGAAAACTACTACGAATTTTCCCAGATATGGACGTAAAATACTGTCCATCAGCATCATAAACGTTGCTGGAGCATTGGTTAGCCCAAATGGCATAACCAAAAACTCAAAATGCCCGAAACGGGTCCTAAATGCTGTCTTCGCAACATCTTCTGTTTTTATTCTAACCTGATGATACCCAGATCTCAGGTCTATTTTTGTGAAGTATCTCGATCCATAGAGTTGATCAAACAACTCATCCATGCGTGGCATCGGATACTTATTCTTAATCGTTATCTGATTAAGAGCTCTATAGTCTATGCACATCCGCATAGATCCGTCTTTCTTCTTTACCAGAAGAATAGGCGATGCCCACGGACTTGAACTAGGCCGAATAAAGCCTTTGTTCAAATATTCCGTTAATTTTTTTTTCACCTCCTGTGCCTCGGAGTGGCTTAATCTATAAGCAGGTTTGCTTATAGGTTTTGATCCTGGCATAACTTCGATGCCATGGTCTACTTCTCTAGATGGTGGTAAACCATCTGGTAAATCATCAAGAAAAACATCTTGAAATTCCTCTAATAAATTTGTTAAAGTATCTACGTACTTTTTCTTTAATGTTTCATTCACCTTGGAATTTTTCTTGTTTGAATCACATGCATGCCAAACAGGGTTTTCAAACAGTGTGTCTCGTCCAAGGTTATTTTGTTTTTCTTGTTTGTCTACGCAAACATCATTTATCGTTTCATCTACGGAAACAGAATTCAAAAGAGGGTAACAAGCATATACCTCTGCTATCTGGTCTCTGCGGACCGCTGTACACAACTCCATGGAGGAAATAAGTGGTGTGGCAGGGACAGCACGGTCGCCCTGCAGGGTGATGACTCTACCTCCATGCTCAAAACATAGCGTGTTATGTAAGTAATTCCGAGCTAGACTAGGGCCCAAGCCATACAGCCACTCCCTGCCTAGATATACGTCTGCTCTGGCTAAGTGCATGACCTGAAAGTCAAGCGGAGCCTTGTAGTCCTGCATAGATAATGGGACCCCCAATACTACGGTGTTCCATACCGTTTTGTCATATCCGTTGGCTAGGCCAACTGTTACCATATTATAGTAGTGATGTGTGTGAACACACTTAGGACCGCCGGGGCACTTTTTCCCTCACTAGGAGGTTTTTTCCCCCGTGCATTGTATATACGCCCATTATCTTCTAGGGCTTGTAATCTTTCATTTTTGGCACTCATAATACACTACTGTGTTGTGCTCAAGCTTCCTCATCTTCTTGAAGTTGTGTGTGCATTCCTGCAACCCTAATTCCAACAATTGGTATCAGAGCAGGCTTCCTCCTCCCGGGCAGCATCACCGGCACCTGCCGCTTCATCTCCTCCGATTGTGACGAGGTTTCACGAGCGTCTGCAGGTTAGTATATGCCGTGGGTGAGCCCGTAGGGCTCGGTCATTTCAGAATTTTGATCTGAGGTCATTTCGCCCTCCGTTTTTGCATTCCAAGTACTGCGCAGGCAAAATCGTCCTACTGTGCAGATTTTCTGTCAAGATTAAAATCTGCAGGACAGGTGCCCATTCGTCTGTTTTGGGCTGTGCTACATAGCACAGGTCAATTTTATACAGGTTTACCTCTTACAGACAGCATTTACATCTAGTAGTACAGTCATTGGCCATGGCTGACAACAATGATGTATTCCGCATGTTGGCTGCTGAGGATAAGTTGGATGGCACCAACTATCCATTGTGGGCATATATGATGCGACATGTATTGGTAGCAAAGGGGTTATGGAACATTGTGCAGGGTATTGATGCACGTCCTATTGTGGCTGGGAATGCTGCAAACACATCAGAAACAGGTACTGTTGATGATGGTGCAGGCACAAGTGCTGTAGCAGCTGTTCGAGAACCACCACTTTCAGCAGAGCAGATTCGTTGGGATGGTAGAGATGCGCAGGCTCATGCCTTGATTGCGTTGTCTGTCAAACGTACCATTATCCCACATATTCGCTCCTGCAGGACTTCTAAGGATGCTTGGGATGTACTTGCCACATTGTATCAGGCAAGAAATGAGGCTCGTGTTGCTTATCTCCGAAAACAGTTGGAGAGTGAGCATATGAACGAAGGTGATTCTATGGATAGCTTTTTGACAAAGATCAAGGATTTCAAAGAGCAGCTCATTTCTGCAGATGAAATCCTGTCTGACAGTTCACTTGTGCAGACTGTTTTGAATGGTCTACCAGATTCTTATCAGGGTTTTGCTTCCACTCTTCGCTTGATGATGAAAGGCAATCCCAATGCCTTATCATTTGAGGAGTTAGTTTCTGTTTTGCTGCAAGAAGACCAGTCAAGGCAAAACAGGAATATTATGCGTGTCGCAGATCAAGCTTTCGTTGCTAGTCAGAGAAGCGGGAAAGGTAAAGCTGGCTTTTCTTCTAGTAAGCAGAAATCTGCAAATGCTGCGCAACCAAAGAAGGAAGACAAAGATGAGAAGAAGGGTGACAAACAGAAGACATTTTGCAAGTACTGTAAGGGAAATGATCATGTCATCAAAGCGTGTCCTAAGCTGGCTGCGAAAGAGGCTAAGAAGAAAGAGGCTGGTATGGCTGTTGCAGATGCCTCTCCTTCTAACAATGAATCTGCTAATGTTGTGCTAGATACAGAATGGGCATTCAATGCGCAGTGCAGTTATGACCCATCTTTGCATGACACATGTATGTCTGCAGTAGATTCAGATGTATGGTACTTTGACAGTGGTGCCACTAAGCATATCACCTCGCAGCGCAGTTTATTCACTTTCCTTGAGTCTGCTCCCACAGGGAATACTGTCACTTGTGCCAATAACTCCTCTTATCCCGTTCAAGGAGTTGGACAGATTGTGCTGAATGTTGCAAATGGCAACACCTTTACACTTTTTGATGCATTGTATGTGCCAGGGATCAAAAAGAATCTGCTGTCAGTCTCCGCATTTGCCAAAACAGGTTTGGTTGTAAAATTTGTGGATGACAGATGTACTGTTCATGATCTCTCTTGTGGTGACATCATTGTAGCATCTGGTTCACTATGTCGAGGGCTGTATAAGCTCAATATGGATGGCAAATGTGTAGAGGATTCAGCATGTGCTATTATGGATACGCAGGCTATTTCAAATGCAAAACTGTGGCATGCACGTTTTGGTCATCTGAATTTTGCAAGTTTGCTGCGCCTGCAGAAATCTGAAATGGTGTCTTCTTTGCCTAAGCTTGAGGCACCTGTCAAGCATGTTTGTGAGGGCTGCATATTGGGTAAAATGCAGCGTGCTTCCTTTCCCAAAGATGGATCAGTGAGAGCTGAACGCAGATTGCAGCTTGTTCACAGTGATGTTTGTGGTCCCATGCAAACTCCATCATTTGGAAACTACCTTTACTTCGTGACTTTCATTGATGATTTTACCAGGCATGCATGGGTATATCCTTTGAAGGCAAAGTCCGAAGTGTTTTTGTGCTTCAAGCAGTTTTTGGTTATGGCTGAAAATGTGTCAGAAAGTAAGATGGGCACCCTCCGTTCAGATCGAGGGGGGGAGTATATGTCTTCAGAATTTAATGCATTTCTGGCTGAGCGTGGGATAAAACACCAATGTACAGTGCCGTATACACCACAGCAAAATGGTGTGGCTGAGAGAAAAAACAGGTCTCTCATGGAAATGGCAAGATGTATGGTTAAGAGTCAAAGTCTACCACATGGTTTTTGGCTTGAGGCTGTCATGTGTGCCACTTATGTACTAAACAGGTGTCCCACCAAAGCATTACAGGTTGTCACTCCATATGAGGCTTGGCATAGCCGCAAGCCATCTGTTGGCCATTTACGTGTTTTTGGTTGCCTGGCATATGCATTAGTGCCTGTGCAACATCGCAGAAAATTGGATGACAAAGCTGTCAAATGTATTTTTGTTGGATATAGTGCTGAGAGCAAAGGCTATCGTTTGTATCATCCACAGACAAAGCGCATTTTGGTTAGCCGTGATGTTGTATTTGTGGAAGATGCAGTTCAGCCCTTGGTTTCATGTACTAAGGAGACAGATATCAGCTCACGTGATGTCTATGATACATTGTTGCCTCTTTTCAGTGGTGCACAGTCAAGTGCAATACCTCATGAGGCAGTTTTTCAGCCTATGCAGGTTTTAAATGATGGCACAGATCAGCCTATATCTGATGCAGATGTGCATGATGCACTTGAGGATGAGAGACAAGAGATTGAGGGCTCTAGGAATATGCCTAGATGGCTGGTGCAGACTTTGCGTGACAGCAAGTTGGATGCCCCTTTGTCTAGTCGCACTCGTTCTGGCTCTCATGGTGCCTCTTATGCGTCAGATTGTTATGCATTGGCTGTTTCTAGTATGTGCGATGAAAGTGAGCCTGTTTCATTTGATGAGGCACAAAGTTCAGAAAATTGGATGGCTGCTATGCAAGCAGAATACGATGCTATTATGAAGAATGGTACATGGTCTTTATGTGACTTGCCCCCTGGCAAGAAGGCCATTGGCACTAAGTGGGTATACAAATTGAAGCGTAAGCCTGATGGCACAGTGGATCGCCATAAGGCTAGGCTTGTTGCAAAAGGTTACGCTCAAGAGAAGGGCATTGATTTTGATGAGACTTTTGCTCCCACATGTCGTATGACCACTGTTCGTAGCATCTGTGCATTAGCAGCTCATAATGGTTGGAATGTACATCAGCTGGACATAAAGACTGCGTTCTTAAATGGAGATTTGCATGAGGAGGTGTATGTATCGCAGCCTCGTGGTTTTGTTCAAAGAGGGCAGGAAAACAAAGTGTGCAGGTTAAAAAAGGCTTTATATGGTTTAAAGCAAGCTCCACGAGCTTGGTATGAAAAAATACATGCATATTTGACTGCACATGGGTTTCAGAATAGTCCAACAGAAAGCACTTTGTATGCTAAACGTGTGGATGGTGTACATCTAATCATTGCTCTCTATGTCGATGACATGCTGCTCACAGGACCAAATGAGAGTCATATTGCTGATTTTAAGGCTGATTTGAATGCCTCTTTTGAGATGTCAGATTTGGGGCATTTGCATCATTATTTGGGGATACAATTTAAGCAGTGTGATGGAGGTATTGCTTTGTGTCAGACAAAGTATATTGAAACATTGTTGCGGAGATTTGGCCTTGAAGACTGCAAGCCTATTGCTACTCCAATGGAGACAGGTTTGAAGTTGAGTCTTCATGATGCTGGAGATCACTTTGATGTCACACTCTATCAGACAGCTGTTGGTTGCCTCATTTATGTATGCATTACGAGGCCAGACATTCAGTTTGCAGTCTCACAGGTGAGCAGATTTATGCATAGCCCAGGCATTAAGCATTGGCAGGCAGTGAAGCGTATCTTTCGCTATTTGAGTGGTACTCGGCATCTTGGGTTGTTTTATCCCAAGGGGGGATCATTGCCGCCAGATTTACATGCTTTTTCAGATTCTGACTGGGCTGGTTGTTATGACACACGCGTGTCCACGAGTGGTTTTTGCTTCATGCTTGGAAGCTCATGCATATCATGGTTGAGCAAGAAGCAGCCTACTGTGGCCACTTCTAGTTGTGAAGCTGAGTACAGGGCAGCTTTCACAGCTACGGTTGAGTGTGTTTGGCTCAGACGCCTTATGGCTGATTTGGGTGTTGGGCAGCCATCTGCCACCACCATCTTCACTGACAGTCAGAGCGCATTGGCAGTTGCGCGGAACCCAGTGTTCCATGCTCGTACGAAGCACATTGAGGTGCACTACCATTATGTCAGGGAGAGACTCTCTGCAGGAGAGATCAGTTTGGCTTATGTGCCAACACAGGATAACCTTGCAGACCTTTTCACAAAGGCTCTGCCTCGTGAGAAGTTCGAAGCTTTTCGCAAAGCTTTGGGCTTACTCCCTTTTGTGGATTCGTCCACATAGCTAGACACTTCCCTATACATGAGTGCTAGCTCTTGTTCACCGCATCACTCCAGGGGGGATTTGTTACCATATTATAGTAGTGATGTGTGTGAACACACTTAGGACCGCCGGGGCACTTTTTCCCTCACTAGGAGGTTTTTTCCCCCGTGCATTGTATATACGTCCATTATCTTCTAGGGCTTGTAATCTTTCATTTTTGGCACTCATAATACACTACTGTGTTGTGCTCAAGCTTCCTCATCTTCTTGAAGTTGTGTGTGCATTCCTGCAACCCTAATTCCAACACCAACAGTATATTCATGATCACTCCGGGTCTCAATCAACCCCAACTTCTTGACTAACGAATAGTTCAAGAAGTTGTGGCTAGCTCCATCATCAATAAAAACTGTGACTCTACGGCCACCTATGGTGCCATACATGCGCACCATGTCATGCGGACCTACAGTAGGCTGCCACATCGCTGGTGTCACTGAACAAGCATGATGCTCATCACAATGACACACTGTCACCTCTCTGAACTCTGCGGAACTGAGAGGGAGTCTCTGCACTGTATGCAACTGCCTAGAAGATTTACCATCTTTTTTGGGTTCGTTGCCACTCGTGCTGGGTTTAGGCTTTGGACACTCAGCCTTCGTGTGTCCTACTTCATTGCAATTAAAGCAGCGATTTTCCTTTCGCGCTTTAATATATTTCTCTTTCTTTTGGTTTTCGGTGTCTCTTTTTTTTCTGGATGGTCGCGGTTTTTTAGACCAATGACCACCCTGTCCTTCCTGGTCCGTCCTATCCCCTTGTTTCTCACTGCGGAACCCTTTTCTTTTGAGGCTTGACCTCCTCTTTTCACTACCCTCGGCCCTGCTAGAACCACCACGCGCACTACGACGCTTGATGTCATCGAATATCTGTGCATATTGAATTGCCTCTGCTAAGTCTTTAGGCTGTAGGGGTTCTACGTACTCAAGGTAATCATCTTTGAGGCCTCTCTTAAAGCCCCGCAATGTTTGGAATGCATCGATTCCTTTTAACTTGAGTACTATCTCCCTGTAGTTTGAGATGTACTGAGTTAGGGATTTGTTCTCCATCGAGTACTTGTCCCATAACTCCCAGCTTCTCTCTGCCTCATTAACAGGCAAAAATTCTTTTCAAAACATTGTTTCAAATTCCATCCAAGTGGCAGGGCGAGTTGTCAGACTCATCCACCACTTGTATGCTTTGCCGGTTAAAGAGAGGCTAGCCTCTACGGGCTGTATACGGCTAGGCTGCTGTCGCAGCGCGTGCAAATCTGACCACTTCGCTAGAAACATATTGACTGAGTCCTTGTTTCTCTCCTTTTCCTCGCCACCAAAACTAGGCGGCTTTAAGTCTTTTAACAACGACGAAGCTGTCGCTACGGACGGCCCCGCAGGCGCATCGGCCTGTACTCCTGCAACCACTGGCGAGGCTACGCTCACCCGTGCTGTAGGAGCTCGGCTACCACGAGGAGTCGGAGTACTAGCCGAGGCGGCTGTCAGTGCATCTAACCGTGTGGAGATGCTCTGTAGCATCGTGACTAAATCAGCCTGGACTTTACCCATAGTATTCAATTTGGCATTAAGATATTTAAACAGTCCACTAGAGAGCTCCGTCTCTGTCAGGACATCAGCAGGGTCTAGTAGGTCATAGTCATCGTCGTCATAATCCAAGAGGTCCTCCTCGGTCCCCTTGGCGACGTCAGTGTTCATGTCCTCTGGCTCATCGGCCAGAAAGGGGTCATCAGCCAATGCGGCCGCTGTGCGGGCTCGCTGGGTCCTAAGGCAGGGTCAATAGATGAGGAGGGCGCTGGCGGATCACGAGTGATCGATAAGCGCGCTCCGGACCGAACAACGGTCGGGCGTGTACGGCCTGACAATTCGGTCGGGGTCAAACCCGCGACCGAGGACAAGAGACTGGAAAAACCTAGAGAAGTAGAAGGCGGTGGGGACACACTACGCCTAGCAGACATTTTTAATTCTTGCAAAAAATAATGCGAGAACTCGGAAATTACTAAAAAAAACGCTAATAAAAATGAGCAATGGTGGAGAGAGAATAATAGTCACCCCCCTTTACGGTCGCTTGTCGATTTGTTGCGTTGCGAGCCTCTACAAGGACGCTTCCGGGATGCTCCGATCCACGAGAAAATGCCTGCAACTTATAACAAAAATTAACCCCGGAAACACTTATCCCTTGTCGGGATTATTTCTTGCGGGAATGATTCTCTTCCCCAGCCGAGAGAGAGCGTTAGTTTGAATTTTTCATTTTTAATTTTTTCCAAATTGGATAATGAAAAAAAAAATATATATATACATATAAACCAATGGTTTTTTCTTTTTCTTTTTTTTTCTTTTTTTTTCTTTTCCTCTGGTTCTGGCCGCTGGTGGGCGTCTGGCGTGTGCTGGGCGTTGTGGCTCTGGCCGCCGCCCGCCGCCGCCGTTGGCTGGCCGGCGCCGTCGCCGCCGTTGAATGGCCGGCGCCGCCGCCGCTGGCCGCCCATGGCTGGCCCAGCTGGCTGGCCGCCGCCGCCGCCGCTGGCCGGCCTGGCTGGCTGACCGCCGCCGCTGGCCGCCTGCCGGCCTGGCTCCTAGGCGCTTGGGCTGGCTACTGAAGCGCACGCCCAAACACACCGATTTTGAGCTTCCGGCTTCCCGAAAAACAACAGTATTTCACTACTGTTCCCTACTCAGCCTGTGACACCCACCATAGCTCAGCTCTGCTACGGCTGATCTTCGCTCCCGCTCTGCGTCTTGATGACCGTCCCGCCGTTGCCTTGTTTGCTGGGGGCTGGCTGGTTTTCCCTACCCCCCACACACAGTGTGTGACTGGTTTTCGCCGCCCAGCCATTCAACGCAGTCAACACAGTTTTGCGCAGCATTTGTAGCTATCAACGCACAATTCAAGGTTTGCTGGGGCTGGCTGGTTTTCACCGCCCCACCCCCCACACACACAGGTTTCGTGGGGTTGGTCTGCGCCCCCCCCACCTCAACACACAGGCGTTTTTTTTTGAAAACCTTCAACGCACAGTTTTTCAAATCGATTCAACGCAGAAAAAAATGAAAACAAATACATTTTGCTTACCTCGATGCTGTGTGACGGGGAGAGAGAATGAGAGAGAGAGAGAGAACGAGAGTTCTTCCCTTCAAAAATCTTGGCCCTCCTTCCTCCACACATTCCCTTGTGGAGATAAGGGTGAGGAGATTGTGGATGAAAACCACCGAGTGGGCTCCGGTCCCCCCCTTCGCGCGCGGACTCTCACGATCCCTTCGAACCATGCTCTGATACCAGTGTTAGATATCCGTAACGCCGCTACGGGCGTTACCACGAGAGGGGACGGCCTCTGGCTCACCACCCAGCCATAGAGGAAGAATGAGGATTGCCCCTCATCCCCCAGGCTATATAGTGTGTGGCCTGCCGTCCACACTAGCCTGGCCGCCCATGACTCCGCATGGGCGTCCTCTCTCACTGAACCCCGGATATAGCCATCCGGTCTGCCGTCGGTCACAGGCGTTACAGCCTACGTGACAGTATGTGAGAGAAAGAGAGTGTGCATGTGTGTGTGTGTGTGTGAGAGAGAGAGAGAGAGAGAGAGAGAGATTACATGTAAGATGCATTTATTTGAGAGTGAGCACACCTCACCACTCATCCCTACCATTAAAATTTAATCTAAAATTTAATTAATTAAAATTATATATATGTGTGAATCTATTTAAGTGTGTGTGTGTGTGTGAGAGAGAGAGAGAGAG